>NC_081391.1:17886366-17908866 GCF_030684315.1 Stegostoma tigrinum | reverse complement strand
GCTGGTTTAGCCACAGATGCCCACATCGCTTATATAAAAAAAATTACATCTCCTGCTTTTTGCCAATTTGTTCACTTTGAAAAGAAAGAAGAGAAAGAGCTTGTATTTATATAGCACCTTGTGTTGCCGCATGGCAGGGCTATGTGTGTGGAAAGCAATGTAATTGTCGGGTGAGAATGTGTTTTTAAATAATGCTGCCCCAAGGGGCATTGACCCAGCACTGCACGGGACAGATCAGACACTCTCTTCTGTGAATAGTCACGACACTCATTGGCCTAACGTCTCATCTGAAAGACAGCATCTCCGGCAGTGCTGGTCACCCTCTGTGATGCACTGGGTAGCAATCTGCATTGTGTGGCATAAGTCTCTCTAATGTGACTTCAAATCACAACATTCTACTCAGAGGTAAGAGTATGTGTTCACTGTGTTAATAATTGTGAAGGAAACTGGGCCTGATGTAAAGCAGAAAATAAAAACATCAACCCCTTTCCCAGTTAGGCAGCTCAGAAATATTTGAAGCCTGTTTTGATCAGACTGTGAGGTATGTACTACTGATATAGATCATAGAATCGCTACAGTGTGGGAACAGGCCCTTCGGCCCAACAAGTCCATACCAACCCTCAGAACATCCCACCTAGACCCATCCAATCTACACATCCTTGAACACCATGGGCAATTTCGCATGGCTAATCCACCTAGCCTGCACATCTTTGGACTGTGGGAGGAAACTGGAGCACCCGGAGGAAACCCATGCAGACATGGGGAGAATGTGCAAACTCCACACAGACAGTCACCTGAGGCTGGAATTGAACCTGGGTCCCTGGAGCTGTGAGGCAGCAGCGCTAACCACTGAGCCACCGTGCTGTAAGGATTTCCCTGACATCAACATTTTGGTTGCAGAACTTTTATTATGGACACTATTAATGAATATCAATCCTGGAACTCGCCTCCTAACAGCACTGTGGCTGCACACACACTGTAAAGACAATAGCAGCTCAAGAAAGCTGCTCACTACCATCTCAGGGGCAAGAGAGTGAAATTCACGTGGAATCATAGAATCCCTACAGCGAGGAAGCAGGCCATTCAGCCCAGTGAGTCCACACTGATCCTCCAAAGAGCATCCTACCCAGACCCAACCCCACTGCTAGCCCACAGAACCTGCATGTCCCTGGACACCACAGGCAACTTCCCATGCCCAACCCATCCCACCCTGCACATCTACAGACTGTGGGAGGAAACCAGAGCACCTGGAGGAAACCCAACAGACACAGGGAGAATGTGCCAACTCCACACAGAGAGTCACCCAAGGCTGGAATTGAACCCAGTTCCCCGGTGCTGTGAGGCTGCAGTGTTAACCACTGAGACACTGTGTCATCTCATGAATGCATTCCAAGACATTTACTTTAATGCGATTTGTAAAATGATCTTGCTGCCAACAAATATAGATGTGAGATAACATGGTGTAGAGCAGGATGAACACAACAGGCCAAGCAGCATCAGAGGAGCAGGAAAGCTGACGTTTCGGGCCTAGACCCTTCTTCAGTAAATACAGAAAATATAGATGTGACTTGCTTTTTACAAGCTCATTCAACTGGCTGCTATCAAACCCAGTGAAAGAGAGGGAGTCTCCTTTCAGTTCAAATTTTAACCATTGTTGTGGACCCAGAAATGAGTACAGTCATCCCACTGGAGATTATAGCTTCCTACCTCTCATTATCTCACCTGCATCCCTTCGCCAGTAATGTTGGGGAGATTCTGCAGGTTCTCCTCAAACACAAGGGAATTCTGTCATTCGTCAATGGGTTAATGTTTTCAGTTAAGTCGCAGAGAGAGGGAGAGGACTTTCAAACAAGTTTTTGACTAATTCCATGGTGGCCTTTTTTATAACATGATAGGGTTTATATGCTTTCTTTTCTCTTTATTCATTCACAGGATGAGGGTGCTGGCTAGATGGCATGTATTGCCCGTCCCTAATTGCCCGAGAGGGCAGTTAAGAGTCAACCACATTGCTGTGGGTCTGGAGTCACATGTAGGCCAGACCAGGTGAGGATGGCAGTTTGCTTCCCTAAAGGGAATTAATGAACCAGATTTTTCTCCCCCAACAATCGATTCATGGTCATCATTAGACGCTTAATTCCAGATCTTTTTTTCACTTGAATTCAAATTTCACCATCTGCCGTGGTGGGATTTGAACTTGGCTCCCAAGAACATTGTCTGGGTCAACAGCCCAGCGATAATACCACTTGGTCATTACCTCCTCTAAAAATGTGTATTTCTTTGTTTTCTTAAGCTCGGATGTTTGAATTTTGAATCGGTGACAAATGACCTTTTCTTAACGTGTCTGAGGGGTGTAATTGTTAATTTGGAAGTATTTCAGTAGCTGTCAGTCTATTGAGCATAATAAGTCAAGAGCAGCCTCAGATGCCAGTCAAGGCCAGCCAGATTCGTAAGGGGTCAGGAGCCAAATGGCAACAAAATGCCACTTGTCTTGAATCTTTCTGCTTTACTGCAAGCTACTTCCCTCGTGGGAATATCATACTACAGTGGGTGCCGTCGTATCTCTACCAGTGCTGACTCTCGCTGGAGGTCTGCGGGAACCACCAGAGAACGGGCACAGTGCCAGAGGTGGCATCACCCACGTAAAAGCCACATTTGATGGCACAGCAGAGATGAGAGGTCAGTGCTGCTACTTAAATTGTAGGTTTTCTCTCTGACGTGATCCACACCTTTTCAGACCATTTTGAAATGGAATATTGTGACTCACCTGGTGATTTTTATGCCTAATTACTACCTGGGTGTGGGTTTTTAAAGTTGGAATCTATTTAAGGAATGCAGATGTTTTCTATGTATTTTGAAACTGTAGATTCCTGGGAGCAGATATTTTTGGATTACAGGAAATATCAAACCTCGCATATGTTACAAAGAGTTTCAGGTGGGGGACACGGCAATGCTGGCTCTATGCCAACACTGCAGGGCTAGTGAGTACAGAGTGGAACCTGAAATATGGCAGAACATCTTATTTATCCATTCAGGGGAAGTGAGTGTCTCTGGCTGGGCCAACATTTATTGCCCGTCCCTAGTTGCCCTTGAGAAGGTAGTGGCAAGCTGCCCTTTTTAATCTTGGATTGGTAATAACTAATGCAATGCTGTTAGGGAGGGCATTGTAGGCTTTTGACTGGGCAGCAGTGAAGGAATAGTGATTAGTTCCAAAAAATTGGCAAACATAACCAGGCTACCTCGCAACAAAGTTTCATAACTCGCACCATGTTAGAAATAGTGAGAAAGTGCTACGTGACTGAGAGAAAGAACATCTATTAGTCCAAAAATTCCTACCAGATACCATAATGTGCAATTGTTCACCTTATTCAGTTGTAACCTCTCTGAACTCACAGAAAAACCCATTCGTCTGGAAGCTATCTCTCTATAAGTGTTTCATAAGACATCACCATGGCTATAGAAACATAAGAGCATGAGAACTAGGGAGCAGGAGTAGGCTATCTAGCCCCTCAAGCCTGCCCCATGAATTACTTAGAAATTAATAATGAAACCCTCAGACACATAGAAAACAAAACCCATTTGTTAATAATTCAAAATTCAAGAATTCAAACTTAAAATAGATGATTTTAAAACATATATGAATATATACATATAAATCTTATTCCCTACATGGAAATACAATATTATCCAATCAAATAATAGTGGAATTACATAGATTCCCTACGAGTGTAGAGAGAGACTATTCAGCCCATCAAGTCGGAATCCAACCTCTGAAGAGCATCTTGCTCAGTCCCTGCCTCCCCACCCTATTTGCTGTAACCCCATATTTCCCACAGCCATTCCACCTGATCAGAACATCTGTGGACTGTGGGAGGAAACCCACAGACTCAAGGTGAATGTGCAAACTCCACACAGACAGTTGCGAATTGAACACAGGTCCCTAGCACCATGAGTCAGCAGTACTAACCACTGAGTTACTGGGTTGCCTCAGTGAAGGATAAGCCTGTTGACTCGACTGAGACCGGCTGGTGACTGTGATCAGCTTCCTGGTTTAATGTCTGTGCTAAAAGGCACGGCAAAGCAGCAGTGAAGTGTGAAAAAAGCAAGGGCGCTGTGAGGATCCAGGCAGATTCCGAGTCAGTGACTGAGTGAGTGTGTGTGAGTGAGAGAGGGAGGGAGTGAGTGAGTGTGAGTGTGTGTGTGAGTGATTCAGTGTGCGTGAGTGAGAGAGTGTGACTGTGTGTGTGAGTGAGTCTGCGTGTGTGTGTAAGCGAGTGTAAGTGTGTGTCAGTGCTCTCACAGTGAGTGTGTGTGTGTTTGAGTGAGTGTGTGAGTGAGTGTAAGTGTGTGAGTCAGTGCCCTGACAGTGAGTGAATGAATGGAAGTGAGTGAGTGAGTGACTGCTCTGTTAGTGAGTGTGTAAGTGAGTGAGTAAGTGCTTTGACAGTGAGCGAGTGTAAGTCAGTGAGTCAGTGTAAGTGAGTGTAATTAAGTGTGAGTGTAATTGAGTGAGTGTAAGTGAGTGAGTGCTCTGACAGAGTGAGTGAGTGATTGTGTGAGTGAGTGTGAGTGAGAGTGAGTGAGTGAGTCAGTGCTCGGACAGTGAGTGAAGACCCCGGAGATCCAGCCTGGTCCAGGCCAGGAGGTGGGGCTGTGTCCCTGAGCACACGGTGCCCTTCCTGCAGTGCTACACTGAGAGGTCCCCAGTCTGGCCCCCCAGGGGTCAGCACCGAAGGGCAGGAGGGTCCTGTAAGTAGATGGACATGTGTCATGAGGAAGGCCATGAGTCAGATGCCAATATCCATTGACACAGGCTGCAGCTGTAACCTGCAATGTTGTTGTCCTATGATCAGCAGAGAGAACATTCAGCATAAGTTGCGAGCTGAACCCCCGAGTTGCTTGGTCCGGTTTTCACGACATTGACCTTGTTTTGCAGCTGCGGGATGATGGGAAGCTGCATATTAATGAAGCAAATTGGGCTGTTCACAAGCAAAAATCACTGACCATTACAATCTTGCCACTGCTTAGCCGGAACTTCCCTATGTCACTTGTAAAACGTGTAAAAGATGACGCGGTTAGCTCCAGACGTTGTGATAGACCACGAATCTCACCACAGTCCATGGTGCTCAGACCCTGACAAAGGCTCAGCCCACAACGTTGTGCTTCTCTCTCCACTGATATAGTCTGGTTTTCTGGGCTTTTCCAACATGGTCTGTTTTCATTCTCATTACTAACCCATCCGCTTCACTTCAGGGAAGGAAACTGCCATCCTCACTTGGTCCGGCCTACATGTGACTCCAGACCCACAGCAACATGGTTGACTCTTAATTGCCCTCGGAAATGGCACAGCATGCCACTCAGTAGGGGGGCAATGGTTGGGAGGGGCGGTGGAGTTTGGGCAATTAAACATTGTCCTTGCCAGTGAAACCCAGTCCATCAGAGAATGTTGAAAACATACCTCACCCTGCATTGTTGAGACATCTGTTGGATGTGGAAATGGGGCTTCGTCTGGCTGCCATGTTAGGCAGGCGTACAAATTCACATGCACTCGTTTTGAAAAAGAACACCTTCTGTTTTAAAATCAGGGTTTTGCACGGGATTTGAAGGAGGCCATTCAGTGAGGACCACAGCTGCTGCTGACGGTCCCTGTCAATAACTGTCCCTTAACCAACACAGTTGAAACACAGGCAGAATATTTAAACAATATTGCATCCCTGTCTGAGGAATCTACCTACATGATAATTAGCCCACATTTTCCACACTGCAATAGAAAAAACCCTCAAAGGACTGGATGCAAACCTAACCCTAACCTTAATCCTAAACTGAACCCTGACCCTAAATGGCCACCCAAGTGGACAGGGTTGTTAAGAAAGCATATGGTGTTTTGGCTTTCATTAACAGGGGGATTGAGTTTAAGAGTCGTGAGATCTTGTTGCAGCTCTATAAAACTTTGGTTAGACCGCACTTGGAATACTGCGTCCAGTTCTGGGCGCCCTATTATAGGAAAGATGTGGATGCTTTGGAGAGGGTTCAGAGGAGGTTTACCAGGATGCTGCCTGGACTGGAGGGCTTATCTTATGAAGAGAGGTTGACTGAGCTCGGTCTCTTTTCATTGGAGAAAAGGAGGAGGAGAGGGGACCTAATTGAGGTATACAAGATAATGAGAGGCATAGATAGAGTTGATAGCCAGAGACTATTTCCCAGGGCAGAAATGGCTAGCACGAGGGGTCATAGTTTTAAGCTGGTTGGTGGAAAGTATAGAGGGGATGTCAGAGGCAGGTTCTTTACGCAGAGAGTTGTGAGAGCATGGAATGCGTTGCCAGCAGCAGTTGTGGAAGCAAGGCCATTGGGGTCATTTAAGAGACTGCTGGACATGTATATGGTCACAGAAATTTGAGGGTGCATACATGAGGATCAATGGTCGGCACAACATTGTGGGCTGAAGGGCCTGTTCTGTGCTGTACTGTTCTATGTTCTATGTTCTATGTTCTAATCTGAAACCTAGCCCTATCCCTAACCTTAAACCAGGACTAGCTCTTACCCTTATTCTAACCTAAACCTAACCCCAACCCTAAACCTAACCTTAAACCTAATACTAACTATCACTCTTGTCCAAACCTAACCCTAACTCTAACCTGAATCTAACCCTAAACCTAATCCTTCCCATTATCTTAACCCTAACCCTGAGTCTAACCCTAACCCTAACTCTAACCTTCAATCTAATATTAAGCCTTACCCTTACCCTAAATTTAACCTTAACTCTAACCCTAATCCTAACCCTAATCTAACTCTAACCCTAACCCTAACCCTAGCACTAATCCTAACCCTTACCCTTATCCAAACCTAATCCCAATGCTAACCCTAATTTAAATCTAAACCTAACCCTTACCATTATCTTAACCTCAACCTTAATTATAGCCCGAACCCTTATCCTAACCTTAACTCTAACCCTGACCCTAACCCTAACCTTCACCCTAATCCTAACCTCACATTAACCCTAACACTAACCATAAGCATAACCCTTATCTTAACCATAGTCCTAATCCTAAACTTTACCATTATCCTAACCCCAACCCTAACTCTAACTGTAACCCTAGCTCTAACCCTAACCCTAACCCATCCAGAAGTTGTGGAAGGTTCTTGGAAAGGGAATGGGAAAACCCAGGAAGGAAAATGACAAGGTGATAGGGAGAGAGCAGTGGCATTGCTGATAATTGATTAGCTGCTTTGAAAAGCATGAAAAGCACGGGTATGATTTACAAATGCAAGTCTTTCTATCTAGGTCACAGAAAAACTAATCAATAGCACTCTCTGATAGCCTGAGTTGGATGTCAAGCTGTTGGCTGTCTCAATAATTCAGCTGTATCTCAGCAATCGGTCAATAATTTATAGACAATTTCTGCCTAAGAAGCAGGCCATTGAGAAATGATGAATCCTTATGGATCAGCTCTGTATTGATAGAAGGGCCATTTATTGTTGGGAATTAATCCTGATTTAAACACATTTAATTCTCTTAGTAACTTAAGCAATGGAACTGTCAGCTAGATAGATCTGTTGCAATGCATCCATCTTTAATGGCCACTAGTCATGACTCTCCTGGCTTCTGTATCACTTTCTTTTGCATTCTGTGGTTCAGCATATACTAGCCCCACCTCCCGGCATTGCCTGCCAAATCTGTACATCATGCTAGAATCCCCACAGTGTGGAAGCAGGCCATTCAGCCCATACCAACTCTCCAAAGGACAGCCCACCCAGATCCAGTCCTTTACCCAATCCCTGTAATTCCCATGGCTAACCCACCTGGACTGTATACCCCTGGACAGGCTAGCATGGCTAATCCACCTAACCTGCGCTTCTTTGGACTGTGGGAGGGAACCAGAGCACCCGGAGGAAACCCATGCAGACACTGGGAGAATGTACAAGGTAACAGGGTAGCCCATAAACCAACAACCACCCTGCAACCGTTACTGGCGAATGTAAAGGATCCCATACCCATAACCAATGAAGCTCATGCAATATGCAAAATACCATGCAAGGCTTGTGAAAAACATTACATAGGCCAAACTGGAAGAAAACTGACAACAAGGATACACAAACACCAAGTAGCTACTGAGAGACATGACCAATTCTCACTGGTCTCATTACGCACGGGCAAAGAAGGAATTCGACTGGAACAACACATCCATAATAGCACGAGTCAGGGACATGCCAGGGAATTCCTGGAGGCCTGGCTTTCCAACCAGAACTCCATCAACAAACACATTGAACTGGATCAGATATACAAGCCACTGAAAAACAGAACCGGGAGTGACACCGAACGCCCCAACAAACCGGGGCATGTAAATAACAAGCGGGACAGAACACCAACGCTTCACCGATGGCACACTGACGGTGTTACTTGGTGGGGTGACGAAACATCTGTAACCAAACACATTGACTCAGTGAGCAAGGCTACAACCTCATCCACAGCCCGAACTACAAATCTTCTCAAAAAC
Organism: Stegostoma tigrinum; assembly: GCF_030684315.1. Lineage (NCBI taxonomy): Eukaryota > Metazoa > Chordata > Chondrichthyes > Orectolobiformes > Stegostomatidae > Stegostoma > Stegostoma tigrinum. The sequence goes on along the minus strand of NC_081391.1, from coordinate 17,900,374 downwards.
TTGGAAATACATGGCCATTCCTTCACTGTCACTGGATCAAAATCCTGGAATTCCCTCCCTGAGGGCATTGTGGGTTGACCTACAGCACACGGAGTGCTACGGTTCAAGGGCAGCTCATCACCACCTTCTTGAGAATGACTAGGGACGGCCAATTAATGCTGGACCAGCCAGAAACACCCACATCCCAGAAGTTAATAAAAAATAACTTCCTCATGATAAAGCTAGGGTGAGTTTATTAGCTATTAAACACTTGAAAAGATAAGAAAACATACCAGACATACACACAGTTTAGAACTGAGCACTGAGTAAAAACATTATAGAAGTTCAGAAGTTAGAGAAATCAGTGTCTCGTTCTATGAAGAGTAGATGTCGGAACATTGCTGCCATGATATTTTGATTTGATTTGATTTATCATAGTCACATCTACTTGAGTACAGTGAAAAGTTTTGTTTTGCGAGCAATACGGACAGATCCCAGCAAACAAGGACAGACAGATCACAGGATGTTTAGACGGAGCGAGGCATACAGGTTACTCTGCACGGGAGGTGCACAAAGCAAGAACACTAGGTTTGAAATTAGAGAAGTCCATTCAGCAGACTAATAACAGCGGGGAAGAAGCTGTTCATGAACCTGCTGGTGCGTGTGTTCAAGCTTCTGTATCTTCTGCCTGATGGAAGAGGTTGCAAGAGATCATTACCGGGGCGGGAGGGGTCTTCGCTGATGTTGGCAGCCTTTCTGCGGCAATGAGAAGTTGGTTGATACCAGCAACTGCCACGCTGGTACTGAAGCAGTTAATTTCATGAAATGTACTTATGCAAATTAGTTGACAGGCCTTTGCCCTGTCTCCAGTTTGACGGCGACCTCATTGGCTATCCGAGTTTCCAGGACTCAAGAGTGAGGATAGTCTTTCTTCACCTACAGTACAGGAGTGTCTGTCTGTAATCTCCAAGCTGTGATCTTCCCAGTATTGCAGTCCACAGTTGCACATAGGCCCATTAACACACACAGACCCGGGGTTACAGTTGATGTTTGCCATTATTTCTGCAAATTCCTGAAAGAGAGATATACATAGATGAAGAATCATCTAGACTTGAAACATTAGCTTGCCGTCTCTCCATAGATACTGCCTGACCTGCTGTGATCCCCAGCATTTGTTGTTTTCAGTTCAGATTCCAGCATCTGCAATAATTTGCTCCTACAAACATGACAAATGTCTGATATGTAATCCACCAGGATGTCCTTCTGCTGAGAGAGGTACTAAACCCTTAGTTATTGATTTAGTTTGATTTATTATTGCCACATGTCCCTAGATACAGTGAAAAGTCTTGTTTTGCATGCAGTACAGGCAGATCGTACATACAAAGTGAATCAAGGTGATAGAACTGAGCAAAGAATACAATGTTATGGCTGCAAAGAAGGTGCACAAACAGTGAGATCAACATTAAATTTGAAATTTGAGAGGTCCATTCAGAATTCTAATAATGGCAGGGAAGTAACTGTTCTTGAATCTGTGTGTTAAAGCTTTTCTGTCTTCTGCCCAACAGAAGAGGTTGGAAGAGGTTATAATCAGAGTGGGATGGGTGTTGGATAATGTTGACTGCCTTCCCAAGACAGCGAGAAGTCTAGATGAGATCAATGGAAGAAAGATTGGTTTGTGTGATGGACTGGGCTATGTTCGCAACTCTCTGTAGTTTCTTACAGTCCCGGGCTGAAAAGTTGCTGTACCCATCCGTGATGTATTCCAATAGAATGTTTTCTATGATGCATCTATAAAAATTGGTAAGAGCCCCTAATATCTCAATAGCCATAGAAGATCAAAGTCCAGCTTATTTGAGTTGCATCTCTCCCTTTGAAGTCTAGCTGTTTGATGTTCCCTTGGCATTCACTCAGGCATTGCATTCAATAAACTTCTCACTGAATTCATATCCTCAGTCATCTTCTGGCTGTAAGTTCTCTTCTGAATTAGAAGTTCAATTTGTCAGGAAGTAAGCTGATGTTATGCTCTGTTGCCATGACATTAGCAATGTTGAAATGCCAGCTGCATGATAAGGCTCTAACATCACATTTGCCGAATCAAGGGCAATGAGAACTGTATTTCCCTGTGATTGGCAACTGCTGATTAACCCGTTCCTCTCACCAAGGGAAGGCAAACCAACCTGTTATATATATCCAGAACAAAAACAGAAGTTGCTTGAAAAGCTCAGCAGGTCTGGCAGCATCTGTGAAGCAAAAAGTCAGAGTTAACGTTTTGGGTCCGGTGACCCGTCCTCAGAAGTTTTATATCCTTTCTAAATTAAAAACGGTTTTACCTTGAAGCAACCGAGGGACTTTGAATGGGAGGGATTGAAAATCTATGCATTTCACATAGTGCAGAGGAAATGTTGTTTTATCAGGCATTAGAACACAACAACACGGGGTATTAGTCTAATGATAAATGGTGCCTCTAAATTGCAACATTTGATTGGTTGCCACTCTTCAAATGAAGGCTCAGGGATGGAAACATTATGAATTAACCATAAATTCACGAGTGATCTAAGTTTAATTGGTTGGGGAGGAATCTTTAAACTCTGACTGTAAACATGAGCAGGGAATGCTGGTTGGGAAGTCAGGTAATTGTTGGGGTGTGGGAAGGGCGCACTGGGGCTGTGTTCTATCTGAACTCATCAACATTGCATAAAGCCATCGTCTTACCAGACCATAGGGCTGGTCTCTCATTGGACAGAGAGACATAGTGGGTCGTAGAATCACCACGCACAAGCAAGGGATTAGGTTAAGAAGGAGAATCCTTTAATGTGACCTTAGCCCGTGTGGGAATTGAATCCATGTGGTTGGTGTCACTCTGCATCACAAACCAGCTTTCCAGCCAAGTTAGCTAACTGATGCCCCACTGAGGACAGAGAGAGACAGCCCTTGTCATCAAGGCTGCATTCGACCAAATGTGGCATCAAGGAGCCAAGGAAAACTGGAATCAATAGGTATTGGTGACAAACTCTCCGGTGGTTGGAGTCATACCTGACACATAGGAAGATAGTCGTGGCTGTTGGAGGTCAATCATCTCAGCTCCAGGACATCTCTGCAGGAGTTCCTCAGAGTAGTGTCCAAGGCCCAACCATCTTCAGCTGCTTTATCAATGACCTTCCCTCCAGCATAAGGTCAGAAGTGTGGATGTTCGCCGATGATTGCACAATGATCTGCACCATTCGTGACTCATAGAACATAGTACATGGAACATTACAGCACAGTACAGGCCCTTCAGCCCTCAATGTTGTGCCAACCTGTCATACCGATCTGAAGCCCATCTAACCTACACTATTCCATGTACGTCCATATGCTTGTTCAATGATGACTTAAATGTACCTAAAGTTGACGAATCTACTACCGTTGCAGGCAAAGCGTTCCATTCCCTTACTACTCTCTGAGTGAAGAAACTACCTCTGACATCTGTCCTATATCTTTCACCCCTCAATTTAAAGCTATGCCCCCTCGTGCTCGCCGTCACCATCCTAGGAAAAAGGCTCTCCCTAGCCACCCTATCTAACCCTCTGATTATTTTATATGTCTCAATTAAGTCACCTCTCAACCTTCTTCTCTCTAATGAAAACAGCCTCAAGTCCCTCAGCCTTTCCTCGTAAGACCTTCCTTCCATACCAGGCAACATCCTAGTAAATCTCTTCTGCACCCTTTCCAAAGCTTCCACATCCTTCTTATAATGCAATGACCAGAACTGTACGCAATACTCCAAGTGCAGCTGCACCAGAGTTTTGTACAGCTTCAGCATAACCTCTTGGTTCCGGAACTCGATCCCTCTGTTCATAAAAGCTAAAACACTGTATGCCTTCTTAACAGCCCTGTCAACCTGGGTGGCAACTTTCAAGGATCTGTGTACATGGTCACCGAGATCACCTCTGCTCATCTACACTACCAAGAATCTTACCATTAGCCCTGTACTTTGCCTTCTGGTTGCTCCTACCAAAGTGCATCACCTCACACTTGTCTACATTAAACTCCATTGGCCACCTCTCAGCCCAGCTCTGCAGCTTATCTAAGATAATGAAATGTGAGGCTGGATGAACACAGCAGGCCCAGCAGCATCTCAGGAGCACAAAAGCTGATGTTTCGGGCCTAGACCCTTCAGCACAGAGGGGGATGGGGTGAGGGTTCTGGAATAAATAGGGAGAGAGGGGGAGGCGGACCAAAGATGGAGAGAAAAGAAGATAGGTGGAGAGGAGAGTATAGGTGGGGAGGAAGGGAGGGGATAGGTCAGTCCAGGGAAGACGGACAGGTCAAGGAGGTGGGTTAAGGTTAGTAGGTAGGAGATGGAGGTGCGGCTTGGGGTGGGAGGAAGGGATGGGTGAGAGGAAGAACAGGTTAGGGAGGCAGAGACAGGTTGGACTGGTTTTGGGATGCAGTGGGTGGAGGAGAAGAGCTGGGCTGGTTGTGTGGTGCAGTGGGGGGAGGGGGCGAACTGGGCTGGTTTTGGGATGCAGTGGGGGAAGGGGAGATTTTGAAGCTGGTGAAGTTCACATTGATACCATTGGGCTGCAGGGTTCCCAAGCGGAATATGAGTTGCTGTTCCTGCAACCTTCGGGTGGCATCATTGTGGCACTGCAGGAGGCCCATGATGGACATGTCATCTAAAGAATGGGAGGGGGAGTGGAAATGGTTTGCGACTGAGAGGTGCAGTTGTTTATTGCGAACCGAGCAGAGGTGTTCTGCAAAGCGGTCCCCAAGACTCCGCTTGGTTTCCCCAATGTAGAGGAAGCCACACCGGGTACAGTGGATGCAGTATACCACATTGGCAGATGTGCAGGTGAACCTCTGCTTAATGTGGAAAGTCAGCTTGGGGCCTGGGATAGGGGTGAGGGAGGAGGTGTGGGGGAAAGTGTAGGATTTCCTGCGGTTGCAGGGGAAGGTGCCGGGTGTGGTGGGGTTGGAGGGCAGTGTGGAGCGAACAAGGGAGTCACGGAGAGAGTGGTCTCTCCGGAAAGCAGACAAGGATGGGGATGGAAAAATGTCTTGGGTGGTGGGGTTGGATTGTAGATGGCGCAAGTGTCAGAGGATGATGCGTTGTATCCGGAGGTTGGTGGGGTGGTGTGCGAGAACGAGGGGGATCCTCTTTGGGCGGTTATTGCGGGGGCCGGGTGTGAGGGATGTGTTGCGGGAAATGCGGGAGATGCGGTCAAGGGCGTTCTCAACCACTGTCGGGGGAAAGTTGCAGTCCTTGAAGAACTTGGACATCTGGGATGTGCGGGAGTGGAATGCCTCATCGTGGGAACAGATGCGGCGGAGGCGGAGGAATTGGGAATAGGGGATGGAATTTTTGCAGGAGGGTGGGTGGGAGGAGGTGTATTCTAGGTAGCTGTAGGAGTCGGTGGGCTTGAAATGCACATCAGTTACAAGCTGGTTGCCTGAGATGGAGACTGAGAGATCCAGGAAGGTGAGGGATGTGCTGGAGATGGCCCAGGTGAACTTAAGGTTGGGGTGGAAGGTGTTGGTGAAGTGGATGAACTGTTCGAGCTCCTCTGGGGAGCAAGAGGTGGCGCCGATACAGTCATCAATGTAACGGAGGAAGAGGTGGGGTTTCGGGCCTGTGTAGGTACGGAAGAGGGACTGTTCCACGTAACCTACAAAGAGGCAGGCATAGCTGGGGCCCATGTGGGTGCCCATGGCCACCCCCTTAATCTGTAGGAAGTGGGAGGAATCAAAAGAGAAGTTGTTGAGGGTGAGGACAAGTTCGGCTAGGCGGACGAGGGTGTCAGTGGAGGGGGACTGGTCGGGCCTGCGGGACAGGAAGAAGCGGAAGGCCTTGAGGCCATCTGCATGCGGAATGCAGGTGTATAGGGACTGGATGTCCATGGTGAAAATGAGGTGTTGGGGGCCAGGGAATTGGAAGTCCTGGAGGAGGTGGTGGGTGTGAGTGGTGTCACGGACGTGGGTAGGAAGGTCCTGGACCAAAGGGGAGAAAATGGAGTCCAGATAGGTGGAGATGAGTTCGGTGGGGCAGGAGCAGGCTGAGATGATGGGTCGACCATGGCAGGCAGGTTTGTGGATTTTGGGAAGGAGATAGAAATGGGCCGTGCGGGTTTGGGGAACAATGAGATTGGAGGCTGTGGGTGGGAGTTCCCCTGAGGTGATGAGGTCATGAATGGTGTTGGAGATGATGGTTTGGTGCTCGGGTGTGGGGTCACGATCGAGGGGGCGGTAGGAGGTGGTATCGGAGAGTTGGCGTTTGGCCTCGGTGATGTAGAGGTCAGTACGCCATACTACCACTGCACCGCCCTTGTCTGCGGGTTTGATGGTGAGGTTGGGGTTTGAGCGGAGGGAGTGGAGGCTGCCCGTTCTGTGGGGGTGAGGTTGGAGTGGGTGAGAGGGGTGGAGAGGTTGAGGCGGTTAACGTCTCGATGGCAGTTGGAGATGAAGAGGTTGAGGGAGGGTAGGAGGCCTGGGGGTGGTGTCCAGGAGGAGGACTTGTGTTGGAAGCGGGTGAAGGGGTCAGTGAAGGGAGGGTTAGGTTCCCGGTTGAAGAAGTAAGCGTGGAAGCGAAGGCGGCGGAAAAACTGTTCTATGTCCAATCGTGACTGGTATTCGTTGATGTGTGGTTGTAGGGGGACAAAGGTGAGCCCCTTACTAATGACTGATCGTTCGTCCTCAGTTACTGGAAGTTCTGGGGGGATGGTGAAGATGCGGCAGGGTTCAGTATGGCTGTCTTCTCTGGGGTTTTTGGCTGTGGAGGTTTTGGGCGGAGCGATGAGGTCGTTGGCCGTGGGCGGGGTTCCGTCCAACGACCCCATCGCTGGACATAGAACAGTTTTTCCGCCGCCTTCGCTTCCACGCTTACTTCTTCAACCGGGAACCTAACCCTCCCTCCACTGACCCCTTCACCCGCTTCCAACACAAGTCCTCCTCCTGGACACCACCCCCAGGCCTCCTACCCTCCCTTGACCTCTTCATCTCTAACTGCCGTCGAGACATTAACCGCCTCAACCTCTCCACCCCTCTCACCCACTCCAACCTCTCTCCCGCAGAACGGGCAGCCCTCCGCTCCCTCCGCTCCAAACCCAACCTCACCTTCAAACCCGCGGACAAGGGTGGCGCTGTGGTAGTACGGCGCACTGACCTCTACATCGCCGAGGCCAGACGCCAACTCTCCGACGCCACCTCCTACCGCCCCCTCGATCGTGACCCCACACCCGAGCACCAAACCATCATCTCCAACACCATTCCTGACCTCATCACCTCAGGGGACCTCCCACCCACAGCCTCCAACCTCATTGTTCCCCAACCCCACACGGCCCGTTTCTATCTCCTTCCCAAAATCCACAAACCTGCCTGCCCTCATCGACCCATCATCTCAGCCTGCTCCTGCCCCACCGAACTCATCTCCACCTATCTGGACTCCATTTACTCCCCTTTGGTCCAGGAACTCCCTACCTACGTCTGTGACACCACCCACACCCTCCACCTCCTCCAGGACTTCCAATTCCCTGGCCCCCAACACCTCATTTTCACCATGGACATCCAGTCCCTGTACACCTGCATTCCACATGCAGATAGCCTCAAGGCCCTCCGCTTCTTCCTGTCCCACAGGCCCAACCAGTCCCCCTCCACCGACACACTCATCCGCCTAGCCAAACTCGTCCTCACCCTCAACAACTTCTCTTTTGATTCCTCCCACTTCCTACAGATTAAGGGGGTGGCCATGGGCACCCACATGGGCCCCAGCTATGCCTGCCTCTTTGTAGGTTACGTGGAACAGTCCCTCTTCCGCACCTACACAGGCCCGAAACCCCACCTCTTCCTCCGTTACATTGATGACTGTATCGGCACCACCTCTTGCTCCCCAGAGGAGCTCGAACAGTTCATCCACTTCACCAACACCTTCCACCCCAACCTTCAGTTCGCCTGGGCCATCTCCAGCACATCCCTCACCTTCCTGGATCTCTCAGTCTCCATCTCAGGCAACCAGCTTGCAACTGATGTCCATTTCAAGCCCACCGACTCCTACAACTACCTAGAATACACCTCCTCCCACCCACCCTCCTGCAAAAATTCCATCCCCTATTCCCAATTCCTCCGCCTCCGCCGCATCTGCTCCCACGGTGAGGCATTCCACTCCCGCACATCCCAGATGTCCAAGTTCTTCAAGGACCGCAACTTTCCCCCGACAGTGGTTGAGAACGCCCTTGACCGCATCTCCCGCATTTCCCGCAACACATCCCTCACACCCGGCCCCCGCAATAACCGCCCAAAGAGGATCCCCCTCGTTCTCGCACACCACCCCACCAACCTCCGGATACAATGCATCATCCTCTGATACTTCCGCCGTCTACAATCCAACCCCACCACCCAAGACATTTTTCCATCCCCATCCTTGTCTGCTTTCCGGAGAGACCACTCTCTCCGTGACTCCCTTGTTCGCTCCACACTGCCCTCCAACCCCACCACACCCGGCACCTTCCCCTGCAACCGCAGGAAATTCTACACTTGCCCCCACACCTCCTCCCTCACCCCTATCCCAGGCCCCAAGATGACTTTCCACATTAAGCAGAGGTTCACCTGCACATCTGCCAATGTGGTATACTGCATCCACTGTACCCGGTGTGGCTTCCTCTACATTGGGGAAACCAAGCGGAGGCTTGGAGACCGCTTTGCAGAACACCTCTGCTCGGTTCGCAATAAACAACTGCACCTCTCAGTCGCAAACCATTTCCACCCCCCCTCCCATTCTTTAGATGACATGTCCATCATGGGCCTCCTGCAGTGCCACAATGATGCCACCCGAAGGTTGCAGGAACAGCAACTCATATTCCGCTTGGGAACCCTGCAGCCCAATGGTATCAATGTGGACTTCACCAGCTTCAAAATCTCCCCTTCCCCCACTGCATCCCAAAACCAGCCCAGTTCGCCCCCTCCCCCCACTGCACCACACAACCAGCCCAGCTCTTCTCCTCCACCCACTGCATCCCAAAACCAGTCCAACCTGTCTCTGCCTCCCTAACCTGTTCTTTCTCTCACCCATCCCTTCCTCCCACCCCAAGCCGCACCTCCATCTCCTACCAACTAACCTCATCCCACCTCCTTGACCTGTCCGTCTTCCCTGGACTGACCTATCCCCTCCCTACCTCCCCACCTATACTCTCCTCTCCACCTATCTTCTTCTTTCTCCATCTTCGGTCCGCCTCCCCCTCTCTCCCTATTTATTCCAGAACCCTCACCCCATCCCCCTCTGTACTGAAGGGTCTAGGCCCGAAACGTCAGCTTTTGTGCTCCTGAGATGCTGCTGGGCCTGCTGTGTTCATCCAGCCTCACATTTCATTATCGTGGATTCTCCAGCATCTGCAGTTCCCATTATCACTGCAGCTTATCTATGTCTCTCTGCAACCTATAGCATCCTTTGTCACTATCCACAACTCCACTGACCTTAGTGTCGTCTGCAAATTTACTAACCCATCCTTCTACGTCCTCAACCAGGTCGTTTATAAAAATGACAAACAGCAGTGGACCCAACACTAACCCTTGCGGTACACCACTAGTAACTGGTCTCCAGGATGAACATTTCCCATCAACTACCACCCTCTGTCTTCTTTCAGCAAACCAATTTCCGATCCAAACTGCTATATCTCCCACAATTCCATTTTTCCGCATTTTGTATAATAGCCTATTGTGGGGAACCTTATCGAATGCCTTGCTAAAATCCATATACACCACATCAACCGGTTTACTCTCATCTACCTGTTTGGTCACCTTCTCAAAGAACTCAGTAAGGTTTGTGAGACTCCTCAGATATTGAAACAGTCCGTGTTCACATGTAACCAGATCTCAACAATATCCAGACTTGGGCTGGCAAGTGGCAAGTGACATTCGCACCACACAAATGCCAGGCTATGGCCATCTCCAATAACAGACAATCTAACCACCATCCCTTTATATTCAATGGTGTTAGCATCACTGAATCCCCCACTATCAATATCCTGGGCGTTATCATTGACCAGAAACTCAACTGGACTCACCAATAAACACAGTGGCTACAAGAGCAGGCCAGAAGTTAGGAATACTGTGCGGAATAACTCACCTCCTGACTCCTCAAAGCCTGCCCACCATCTACAAGGCACAAGTCAGGAGTGTGAGGGAATACTCCCCACTTGCCTGAATGGGTGCAGCCCCAACACTCAAGAAGCTCAACACCATCCAGAACAAAGCAGCCGCTTGATTGGCACCTCATTCACAAGCATCCACTCCCTCCACCACCAATGCTCAGTAGCAGCAGTGTGTACTGTCTACAAGATGCACTGCAAAAATTCACCAAAGATCCTCAGACTGCACCTTCCAAATGCATGACCACCTCCATCTAGAAGAACAAGAGCAGCAGATATAAGGGAACACCACCACCTCGAAGTTCCCCTCCAAGTCACTCAGCATCCTGACTTGGAAATATATCACCATTCCTTCATTGTCACTGAGTCAAAATCCTGGAATTCCCTCACTATAGCAATGTGGGTCAACGCACAGCAGGAAGACTGCAGCAGGTCAAAAAGGCAGCTCACCCCTACCTTCTCAAGGAGCAATAAATGCTGGGCCCAGCCAGTGACACCCACATTTCACAAACAAATAAAAAATATATACCACAGGAGGAAAGAGTTGATTAGCCGGTAAGTTGTTTCACTCATGGCAACCCCTCAGCCAATGAGGGTTAACTTGCCATCCAAATAGCACCCTTTTCTCCTGTCATATCTATTGATGTGATGGATTGAAATGTGACATTCATACATCTGTCCTGATCAGGCAAGAAGGAAAATCTTTGTGTCTTTTCTCTTTATTTGAGCAAGTTTCAAGTTCTGTACTCACCCAGTGATGGTTTTCTTGCTCCTTTGGCCTTTCTCAGTAATTCTTTTTCAATTTGTCCCTCCACTAGCTTGCTCTTATGATTCTTCTTAAGCTGTTGATTTTGTTGCTTTGCTCTGTTCCGTGCTTTACAGCTCACATCCAACTTCAAAGTCAACCCAAAGATCACTTCCTCATCAGGACATAGACTGCGCTCAAAATGGCCAATAGGATCGACTGACTACAAGGGTTGGAAGAACGCCTAGAGGCTGGTTAAAGTGTTTAATGGATGCTGTGGAAAGGGTGGTGGTCAGCGTAGCTCAGTTGGCTGGATAGCTGGCTTGCAATGCCAGCAGTATAGGTTCAATTCCCATCACCAGCTGAGGGTGGCATGAAGGACTCTCCAGCTCAACCTTTTCTCCTCACCTGAGGTGTGGTGACCCACAGGTTAAACCACCACAAGCCATCGGTCTCTCATGAGAGAGCAGCCCTATGGTCCGGTAGGACAATGACTCGCTTAGTGGATGTTACAATGCAAGAAGGAGATGCAAAGCATCCAGCAGTGATGAGGATCATAGAAATGTGGAAAGTAATGACAGGAGTGACCATTCAGACTTGCTTCACCAGTAATCCTGACCAATCACCCAACTCAGAACCCTGTTCCTATTTTCCCCCCGGTGCCCTTTAACCCCAGTTTTTTTTAAAATCAACCTGTTCAGAGATATTTTGGCACACATCTGCAGCAGGTGGGGCTTGACTCCAAATCTCCTGGACCAGAGGTAGGGGCACTACCACCGCATCACAAGTCCCTTTAGCCCTTAGACTATAAGGAAAGTAAGGATCACCTTAGTCCGATTGGGAAAACGTGTTCGCATCTCATAAGGAGCTGTGAAACAGGATGATTGTCAATGTTCATGTACTCACGATGCTCCTTAGCCCACATTGAACCAGGAATATCAAATAATCACCAACAAACCCAACAGGGAGTGCAGGAGAAACCGTTATTTCCAGAGAGCGATGATAATGCAGAGCTCGCTAGCACGGAGGGTAGTTGAGGCAGACAGTTTAGGAGGAAGATCGATAGACTCATGAGTGAGAAAGGAAGGGAAAGTCTTGCTGAGAGGGTAAGGTGAAGAAAAGGTTGGCTGGGGATGCTAGAGGGGCATCAACAATAGTATGGAACATCTGGGCCAAATGGCCTCATCGCTGTGCCTGCAGGTTAATGGAGCCCCTAGCTCTAGAATTCCCTCCTGGAATCTGCAAATCTCTCCAATTCTCTTTCCAACTTTAAAACCAACTCTTTACCTAAGATTTTGGACAGTTATCCCTGTATCTCCATGTGACACTCAGAAATGAAAATGTTCAAAGCACCTGTGGTATTTAAACATGTTAAAAATGCAATATAAAGTGCTTGAAGATTCCATGTTATTGTCAATGTGTACACACTGCAGATCAATGCTTGGAGAAAAGAACCAGCTGACTTTCCATGAGCAAAGTTTCACTCAATCATTTTTAATTCCTTTTTGATAAGGAGGCAGGACTGCTTGCTAGGTGCTCCCAAAGGCATCAATTTCATCAAGTTTTATAGCTTGTCAGTTTATTGTGTATAATAATGTTGCAATTATGCACACACTCCACTGCCCATATTAAAGTGTGAAATTAGCCCTCTGATATCTCTGCAGTGGGAAGCTAGCTAATTAGTGAATATCAATTTATAAGATAAAGAATAAAAGTGGATTTGAACCAGAAATCACAAGTACTGGCGATGCCAAGTCTCCGAGTTCTGTGTTGCTATGAGAATGTTTCCCTGTGTTTCTTTGCAACAATTACAGAATGCTTAAGTCTTCATATCTTACACTCCAATTACCTACAGCTGAAATAAGATTGTATTGCTCCCTATTGGGAGGAATGTTGCAGTGCAGTGGGAGTCACCCCTACATATATACCAGAAGCTCTGGGCTCAGTAATGTTCATACCACACAATGATCATTACCAATAGAGACCATTTAACCACTGCCCCTTGACATTCAATGGCGTTATCCTCACTGAATCCCTCACTATCCAGCGGGTTACCGCTGAGCAGAAAATTTTGTCGAGGTTCGTCTTGAGCAAAAACCTGGAATCAAGAGAACCATACACTTTTTCTTTTATTCATTCATGGGTTGAGGGCATCACTTGCCAGTCCAGCATTTATTTCCCAACCCTAATTGCCCAGGGGGCAGTTAAGAGTCAACCACATTGCTGTGGGCCTGGAGTCATATGTAGGCCAGGCCAGGTAAAGATGGCAGTTTCCTTCGCTCAAGGACATTAGTGAACCAGGTGGGTTTCCCCCCAACAATCGACAATGGGGTCATAGTCATCATTAAGCTCTTAATTCCAGATATTTTATTGTATTTGAATTTCACCATGTGCCCTGGCGGGAGTCAAACCTGGGTCCCTAGGGCATTATCTGGGTCTCTGGATTAACAGTCCAATTATAATAACTACGAGGCCATCGCCACCCCATTGCTGTAAAATCTGGCTCATTAGGAAATCGGCTGTCCATGCCTGGTCTGGCCTGCAATCTGTGGCAAATGACTCTTAATCGTACTCTGAGCAACTAGAGGTGGTATCACTCTACATCACAGTGTAGCTAACCAAGCTTTTCTTGTTGGTTCATGTTGTAATGGGTCCAACTCCTGGAGTGACCAAAAGTGCCACTTCTCAGCCTCTTCCCTCACTTGAGGTGTGGTGACCCTTAAACCACCTGCTTAATGAGAGCGCAGCTCTCAATGTGTATGTGGGATGATGGAGATTTTGTCTAAGGGAGAAATATTGGCTGGGATACTGGGAGAACTTTATTTCCCTGAAGCCTCTGGAGGCCGGGGGTTGACCTTACAGAGGTTTATAAAATCATGAGGAGCATGGATAGGGTGAATGGCAGGTGTCTTCTCGCGAGGGTGGGGGGATTTCAAGACCGGGGTAGATTTTTAAGGTGAGAGGAGAAAGATTTAAAAGGGCCATGAGGGACAATTTTTTCACACAGGGGGTGGTTAGTGTGTGGAATGAGCTGCCAGAGGAAGTGAGGGATGCAGGTACAGTTTCAACATTTAAAAGCCATTTAGATAAGTCCGTGGACAGGAAAGGTCTGGAGGGATATGGGTCAAGCGCGGGCAGGTGGGACTAGCTTAGTTTGGAATTATGGTTG